>NW_025953789.1:0-39731 GCF_022578515.1 Annulohypoxylon truncatum
GGCGAACAAACAGGACTCTCGAATTATTTATGTTTGTTTGAGGCAGTCAAATAAATTGCAATTGTTTTGTTTGTTTTGTCTGTGCAATGCCCTGTCCCATTCTCCATAACCAAAGCCAAAAAGACCTACGCCGTAACTTCCGGGAGCAATTAAATGTACTTCTTAACCTGCTCATCAGTCCAATCCCAGAACTCCCTGGCAGCTCCAGTACCACCTTCCGACTTGCTCTTAGAAGCAGCAACCATTGCATTGGAAACGCTCCAGAGCCGTCCCCACGGTGCGACTAGTTCATAATTAGCTTATATTTGATGGATGGCAATTGCTCAGGCAAAACTTACTATGGCTTCCGGATTTCTCAAGCGTAACTTGCGGAGAAATGCCAGCGAACAAGCACGTGTATGCTCCGTAAACAGAGGGGTAGAAGACGGTCTTTCGAAGGAACCATGTCGTGAGAGGACCTTGGGTGCGCCACAAGTCCGAGTCGAGGTTACCGGGATTCAATGAGGTGGATACAATGCCATCTCCCCTGTGTCTGGAAGCGAATTCGGTCGACTGCAGGAAATTCCCCAGCTTGCTGGTGGCGTACTGGTCAAACACTTCCCCCTTTTCGGCGTTGTAAACATACTCCAAGAACGCCTTGGCGTTTCCAGCCTGGGAAGCAGACGATGATACCCAGACTACACGGACGGAGTTAGGTTGCGACGTCTTCGCCGTCGAAACAAGGATGGGCGTCAGGAGCTTTGTCAGGGCGAAGGTGCCGATACAATTCACTCCAAGTTGAAGTTCATATCCCTGTTTCGTCTTGGAGCCCTTTGCCGGAAAGGCAACACCTGCGTTGTTGAACAGTATGTCGAGTTTCTGTTCCTTGCTAAGGAACTTTTCCGCCGCTGGCTTGATAGTCTCCAAATCCGCCAGATCGAGGTGAATGTATGTGAGACTGCCGGCTGACCTCGGAACAGCCGTTTTAATACTGTCGATAGCATTCTTCATCCTCTCCTCGGACCGTCCCATCATGTAGACTTTAGCATTCTTGGAGTAGAGAATCCGAGCTATTTCCTTGCCAACACCGGTGTTTGATCCGGTAACAATGGTGACCTGATGACATGGTTAGTCAATGTCTTAGTAAAGTCACGACTTTTTTTGAACAGTAACTCTTTTGACATACTTTATCCGTCAAATCCGGGATATCCTTCTCCACGAAAGTCGGCTTCCCTGGGAAAGTCTGTCGGAGTACATTGATGAGGTTAGAGAAATACGACATTGCCAATTACCCCTTTTCCGCTTTTATCAAGTAGGTAATGAATGGTGGTGAGATGGATAATTATGTGTTTGAATGAGTATTGAGGTGATATGTTATTAAATACGTTGGTCTCTGATGAAGTCTGATCATGAGAAGTGATTTAATTGGGATTTCTACAGCGAAAGTAGGTTTATATGGAATTGATGTGACATATATGGGTATGGAACAGGCTATACCTGATACCTCCTAGTGAAACGGTCGTCCGTCGGACGGTCAATCCCGCGGGGTTCATTGACTGGGGAATCGAAATGGCAAGGTTGGAAACATCCGAGCGGGTTTACTGATACCTTTTCTGGTACTTTTTCTTCGCCTCACTAACATGGTCATCTTGTTACCAGTCTGGTTATAACAGAATTAAGGTAGTGGGGTGATAGCTCACAATACGATTCGATGCAATCCCTCTAGTAAGATAAAGGGGCATTTGAATCCCGCGGCATTACGTAAGATAGACGGACTGTTCTCCAACGGCACTTCGCAAAAGCCGCGGGGTTCAACATCAATCTCACCATCATCAATCTCAGCCACTAACCACCCATTCATTACCGCGGTAATTCTAGTCGCATCTTGTCGAAATCCGACCCTAGGTTAGGGTGAAATGTCTTCTGGCTCGGTGACAGGGGCCTCCGCATCATGTAGTCCGGCACCTTACGGACAGGCATGTGTCGGCTGCTCCCGCGCCAAATGCAAGTGCTTCTATCGCTCTGATGGATCTTCATGTGAGCGATGTCATCGCCTAGGGAAGACCTGCGAGCCTGCGCTGGCTCTCCGTAAGCGCAAGGCTCGCACGCCGCCGCCGCCACCTACGCAGCCTCCTCCCCCGCCTGTTAATTCGCGGCTCGAGGAGAAGCTGGATGATCTGGTATCCCTTCTACGGTCTCAGGCTGCCGAAAAACAGGGTCAAACTCCGACCCAATCCCAGCGACACACGCCCCAGTCAATTTCGGAAGGGGCATCTGGTGGCTACGGCGAGTCTATATCCTCGATGTCGGTACCCGAGAATCCGGATGTGGCGCTAGATACTGCTGCCAGTGTTGTTCGTCTTTTACGCCCAGCTACGCCACATATGTCGCCGTCACCTATATATGACGATATATCTGTCCACCGCTTACAGGACGGGGTCGCGGAAGAGCAGTTGGAGTCATTTCGTCGCTCATTCCTTACGATGTTTCCGTTTGTTCATATCCCTGCTACCACGAGCGCAGCGGAGCTCCGTCGCGAGAAGCCCTTCCTATGGCTTGTCATCATGGCTTTGACTCCTAAGATGGTCTCTCAGCAATTCGCGATGGAAGCCACTATATGGCACATCATATCACGCAGAATAGTGGCGCAACATTTTGCTAATTTGGATTTGCTCCTCGGAGTCATTGGCTTTGCTTCTTGGTCTGTTTCACCCGGCTAGTCAATTCCTATCTTCTAGGTAGGTGCCGTGTAATAAATCGAGCTGACCGTCTTGAATCGTAGGTCTCACTACTTTAAAAAGGACAAGCCCTTCATGAGTATGCTTTCTCAAATCGCCGTGTCCCTTGCTCTTGAACTAGGTATTCATCGCAATCCGCCTACGACTCCGCTGCGGCGTAGTCGTCTTCCGAGCCAACCACCCGAGAAACAACCCAGGACAATGGAAGAGCGCCGCACCATGCTCGCTGTATTCCATCTTTCATCCGCGTAGGTAGTTTACGTTTAGCCTGCTCCAGTTATTCCGCTAAGTCGCTATTACCAGCACATGGTCAACGTATCGAATGACTGAGCCTCTTCGGTGGACGTCGTATTTAGAAGAATGCCTCTACCTCTTTAGTGAAGGAAGAGAAACTCATCTAGACATTCTCTTGACCGCGCAGATCAAGTGTCAGATCATAACGAATCATTTGTCTTGCGCTTCTCCCAACGAGGCAATTGAAGTAGAAAACCCTAAAGCGCCGTCAGTGGCCCTGACTACGGCTCTATTAAGGCAGCTCAATATCATCCGTCAGAGCCTACCAGCTGATGTCGCATCTAATAGTAGGAACTTCTCACGCCTTCATATTTAGGCCAAGTCTAATAATTGATAGGGACCGCACAATTATATCTCCTCCACGCGGAACTCAGAATCCGGGAGTCTGCGCTCGGTCGACCGAGATCTCCAGACCAGACCGGCTTATCACAGTTCCAACGGGTTCAGGACCTCGAGTCGGTCTTAAATACGATCGAACGGTGGTTCGTGGCCTACTCGGAGATGCCGTTATGCAACTGGATCGGCTTCACGGCCGACATATTCACCCAGTTCATGCAATTCCTAGTTGTAAACTTCAAGCTCTCTATCCTCAACGAGCCCGGGTGGGATGTTCAAGAAGTACGTCGGCGGGCGGACGTCTTTAAGATCCTAGAACGCGCGTGCCAGGACGTCGAGCGCGTCCCAATAGAATTAGGTATAGCGGACGCGGAAGGACCGCGCTACGGGCTCTTCTTCAAGATACCCGCGCTCCTCCGCGACGTCAAGGCCCTGTTCCTAGCAGAGATGCCGCCGCCCGCCGCTTTTCCAACCCAAGAGACCGGCGCCGACGCGAACGATATGGATAATAGCGCGGGCGGAGCCGAACTCATGGATTTCTCTTTTTCGGACGAGTTTCTTTTGGGGATGTTGCAAGATGACATCCTGAGCCCGGCTTGGGATTTTAGGGCAGATAGTTCGTATATGCCTTTTCCTACGTAGATTCAGGGTTACCTACATAGATGATACTTTACGCCTAACCAGGAGCTTACATGAAAAGGGAAGAATTGTGACGAGGAGCGAATCTCTATCCACACTGCTACCTAATTCATAAAAAATACCTATCGCTTGGAACGCCTACCTGTTAGTAGGTAAGAGGGTGATGAGACAGTAAAAGGATTTGAGAATTTCTAAATCTGATCTAAGCATTAGTTATGTATTCACTTAAAACTCCTGAGGCAACGTACCTTTTTCAGGGGGCTATTCCGAGTCCCTGAGTCGGATGACTAAAATATTATTAAGCTACGTACCCCTTTTCCCAATGCCTGCATCCAAATTTATAGCAACTTATGTCATCAGCCATGTATACCAAATTATGCGTGATATACTTGAATTATCCGTCATGTTTCCTCGTCTAACCGACTCCCTAGATAGAAATATGAACGTTGATATCATATACGCAGCAGATCAATCTATAAGACCTAGAACCGATGCCGACTATCTAGTAGCCTAGCTGACAGACAAGAAAAAAGGGGCTAGGTTGAGGCTTGCTTACAGAGGAGTAACAAACACGATAAATTTATGACAGCAGAAACGCAGTAGGTATATTCATAGCTGTTCACTTCGCGACTTTGGGGGCTATCATATACATCTCATCACAAGGCAACCCCCCCAGGAGGCCGCCCTATCCCACAACACACAAGCAAAACCCATACTTCCATGTCTTTCAACAGATAAATCTGATATCAAATTCCCCATAATCTACTTCTTCCGAAGTAGCCCGGCCAGGATCTTGTCGGCGCTATCCACGTTGACGTGACTAGCGTCACGTCCCTCGACCTTCATGTCGTGATACCAGTCCAGGGTCGACTTATACTGGTATCCCATCGTCTGATATGTAGGATTCTGCTTCCGAACTTCCATAGCACATTCGTACAGATGGTTTCCGCACTTGGTCTTCTCCACCTTATTCTTGGCACGTGGTGCGTGCCAGATCGACCTCTTCATTTTACCCTCGTCGCCGTAATGTCTCGGAAGTGACTCATGCTGCTGCGCTGATAGCGGATGATCTGGGGGTTCCATAGTCGTGTTTACATTCCATTCGGACTTCGGAAGCGATATCCATTTCCTTTCACGTAGAAGGTTTTCAAAGGGCGGCATCCAAATTTTACCGTCGCTCATCATCTCTTGGAGCCTTCGGTAGGTCACATCCAAAGGATTGTCCGACGGCTTGAACTCTAGGTACGTGTTGCTGCTCACGTGGACCTTCTCAAGATGGAATCGGCTATCTTTTAGCGGTAGCTCTTGTTTAACGATATCTATTAGTTTATGTTGTATGCCCGTGAGGTAAGATCCGGTATATGCTCTGTCGCAAGCATGAAGGTCCCAGAAGAATAACTCAATTTTGGCATACGTCTTCGGCGGCAAATGAGGGTCAACGGGTCTAATCGCTGCGATCCAGGCGTGGCGTCCGTACGTATTGGGAGGTGCTTTTGCGTCCCACTCCTTATCTATGGTGTAGAACAACCCGTACCAGGTGTTTGAACTTCTGTTGAACATGGGAGCCGAGCCTACCCAGTTCTTGAAGGTGTCATATTCGCATCTTGAATCCCCGAAGTGATCGGCCATTTGCACATTCGACCACGATACAGGATTGACGTGCAGCCTAGCCCAATTTCCTTTTCCCGCCCTGAGTTGATTAAAAATAGCTGTGATGTGACGGCGTATCTCAGCGGCGCTATCATTCTTGAATATTTCACTTTTAAAGTCAGAAAGCGTACGGGAGGCGGGAGTGGCTGGAGTAGACTCGGTGTTGGCATAACCGGGGCTCTCAAGAGTATCTTGATTAAACCCCTTGACCTGCTCTGTCGCCAAAGCAGTCTCTTCCGTTCGACGACGTCGGCTCTCGAGAATCCGAGCGGCATCGGGGTCGCCTACCGTTTCCGGAGTATAGACCGGTATTTCGATGTTCCTGTACGCCGCTCTGTTTTTATGGTTACTCGAACCGAGTACAGTAAACTTGCGATACTGATCACATTTTTGAATTGACCACCAGCAGAACCAGTTGACGAGGCTCTGTTCGTCGTTGGGGTCAATAAAGTCCGTAATCCAGTGCACCTTCCGTACTTCTTCATCGGCCTCTTCGTCTCCAAATCTTTCTATGATATCCTTCAAGACCTCCCATGATCGGAACCTCGCCTCAAGGTCGGTTCTGCTTAGGCTAAGTTCCGCCATCATTTCTTCGCGCCTAGGGTCATCCCTACGCGACGCGTAAATCGTTTCGTGTTCCTTTGCCTTCTCTAACGTAACAGCTTTCAAGTAGTTGGGAAAATCTGCACAAGCCATGATTAGGAAGTGTGGGTTGGCACAATAATTTCTAAACCATTCTAAGAATTGACAGAGTCTGACTGGATCGGAAAGCGCAAAACTCGGAGTGATTAAGAATGCCCGACCATATGGGAACAGTCGTGTCATTTGAAGTGTCCCGGGCTCAATTGTCGTGTCTACATTTGATGGGAATCTCGGGATGCCGTATTGTCCCGTGGCGAGGTCCCAAATTGTATAACAGCGCTTATTTTCGAATAGTAGAGATAGGCGTGGTAGTTGTCGGATGGCGATACTTGCATCCTCATGGAGAATGATAGTGCCGGCTGCTCCGGCTCTGACCGTTTCATGGAATTTGGCCCAACTATCCTTAAGTTCATTAGAAAAAATTCGGCAGCCTGGCTGACAAGAACCTATAATATCATATTAGCGATATATATAGGAATATGTATGTATTGCTGGGTCGAACTTACGGAGCCAAAGCTTAACCAAATTGCACACCTGAGCCTCCCTTCTCGGAAACAGTAGCATGAACACCTGCCTATCTTTTTCTCTTGGTTCCTGAGGAAGAAATTGAGAGAATTCCAGTCCGAATAAACGTTTACTGAGTACCTGACAATGCGACTCTATTTCTATATCGTGTAGGCGGGCTGGGGCACGAGGGATTGATACTGGAGGATAAAGCCTCACATCGATGGGTGATTTGTAGATCATATACCGCAACGGCGATTCCGAGTTGTTTTTGTCAACATTGAGGCCATCCCAAGCATCGCAGTTCGAAGGATAGACAAGAATTGAGAAGTGTTCAGTCACCAAGTGGCTCCCATACGAACCCCGACGAAGGTGCTCGGCAATATTAGCCAAGGCCGATTTAATATCGTCTGAATTAGTTTCGATGGCGCCAGTGGAGAGCACTTCTTGTACCAGCTCGGACTTATAAGGGATAAAATTGTACGAAGCACAAACTGAACTGAAGTGCAGAGTTTCTTGGGCAACAAAGGTCGATAGCCACGGTTGGGATTGACGAGGAATGCCACCGAACACGACTCGGACTGATTCGGATCCATCTTTGCCGAACACGGCCGTCTTAGCAACTACTTGGACCTGTCCTCTCTCTTGGTAAGTAGCCAGTGAGAGTCTCCTCGATGGTGCATGGGCCTTGGCTGATCCTGGGCTTTCCGGAGGGTGGTTCGCATCACCTGGTCCACCAGCGGCAAGGTCGGTTACGTTAGGCGTAGCATCAGTCATCGGCGTGTCCTCCGATATGACGTCTTGCGCTTCAGTAAAACGCACAGACTTTCTTGCTTTTGGCAGCGATAAAGCACCAGTTGTGCTAGTTGGCGATATCGCCGTCGGGCTTTGAACAAGGGGAGGCGACTCCAGTGGCGCGGGGGGCGCGGTGGGCACATTTGCTCTTGTCTGATCTGCGGTAGGGCGAGGAATTCGATCATTCGTCACAATAAAACTTTGCGGAATTGAAGAAAGGCTGGGAGGAGCCGCATCGTTTCTCTCAATTCCTCGTTTCTTAGCGATGTTCATAACACGCATCGAATTGAAGGCTTTTGGAGCTTTAGACGGATCATCCATAACATCATTGAGACCTGCCCTCTTCTTCGGCTCTTTACCTCCAACAAAAACATTTTTGGTCCGTGTTGGTGGTGCGGTTGGTTGCGGCCGTGTACGTGTTGCTGTATGCTTCTTCACCCCAAATTTATTTGCCAGGCTAGATGTAATTTTAGGAGGCATCCCTGAAGAGGGTTTGGGTGCTGAAGCTGGTGCTTTTTGATTAGAGACATTGCTTTTAGGGGCCTTAAGCGATTCTGCACTCGTGCCCCCGCTAGGCTTCCTTGCGGTTCCTTGGTATCCGGTTTTAGTGATGTTAGCTTTTCCTTCATTTGAGGCTCTTCGCTTTGCCTCTTTTGGTTTTAGTGGTGGCTTGGACGATGATACAGGTGTAGGAGGTCGTGGCGGCTTCTTTTTATTTGTTTTAGAAGTCTCCCCTGTGTTTTTCCCGGGCTTTTCTGGGGGTATTATACGGGAAACCTTCTGCTTGGGTACATCCGGAGGTTTCATTTCAGAGATGACATGACTTGGTTCGATGCTGTTCATCTTCTGAGCTCCTTTGCCTTGGGCTGGTTCATCTCTGGATGTAATAGTAGGAGAATCTTCCAACGTAGGTGACTCAAGAGACTCGGAATCGGAGGTTAGTAAACCGAGACGCTTCCGCTTAGCATTCCGTCTTCTTTTCCTCTCTTGCTTCTCTCTGTAAGCTTCGTTATATCTTTCAACATCAAATGGTTCTCGGGTGCCGGCCTTGATCTTCTCCTTTGCTTCCTCCCAGTCCAGGAGCAGGCCTGGCCCTAGGTGTGCTGCAGGTTCCCAAGTACATTCATCCAATGGAAACCCCTCCCACTTAATTAGATATTGCATCTCACCCGGTATGTCGGGGTGTGGCCTCTCGGCATACAGATCTTCGACAACCCACTCCTTATCATCAGTCTGATAAGCATAGCCCTCATGATCAGTAGAATTTAATGATATGTCATCATCATCATCAATCCCGTGGATCTCAGAGGACGTTGACCGACGAGATGGAGGGAATGCCATATTTAATAATCATTGGTCTAGTAAAGTTTAGCTCACGAAGAAAAACGTAGAAATCGTCAAGAATGATTAATCATACATGGATTTTATGTTACAGGTCACTTCCTAACGATAACCTTATTTTAATAGATGTTATATCTCGGAAACAGCGAAGGCGATTGTTTGTAGGTGATCAAGTAAGGTGAGAGGCGAGCGGGTCCGGATGTTAAAGAATCTTCGAACCATTTATGAGGAGGGTCAATATTGAGAGGATGTACATACGGCGTTCTTATGCTTAGAGTGGTTATCCCACGGCTTGTCGTATCTTAGATTAACATGATGAGAAATTGGGCCTTGGATAGGATGATTTGATGAATTTGATACGGTAGAGAGGTATGTAAGTTGTTAAATAGTTTATGTAGTCCAGTTATTGCAGTCTCCTGACATGGGATAGGGTCTCCGGCGCACTGACCAATGAGAAAAAAACAAACCAGACGTACCTGCTGATTTTACCTTATATTATCTTCACACATGGAATGAGGTCATCAATCGTGTTTAGGTATAGTATCGCTAGTGCTTTGGCCTATTGGAAACGTGAAATTGATATTGGTGTTTATTAGATACATCGGGAAGGTTTACAGTTTTTTCTCTTCCTGTGTGCAATCAACGAGTCTTATGTAATTAAGGTGGGTATGTTGTGCTGCCTGATTACCTACTATCTAACTAAAAGATAAATCTAGTATCGTCACTCATCTATTCGGCATGTATACCAAAGGTAATCGTAAATCTAGAAATATGGAATTAAGAGCTAGGAAAAGAGAGAATCATCGACGTGAGGAATAGATATCGGCCAACGCAAGCCACCATCCGGGTGGCGGCATCTCACATTACACAGAATACCTAAACGGATAGGGGCGAAAAGTTACCCGACGCCACAGGGGCCTTACGGTAGCACAGCCCCCTAATATCGATATCCGTCGCTCGATCTCGGTTTGTTATCATTCCCCTCGTCATTAAGCCAATCTTCAACGTTCTTCCAGCTACGCGCCCCAAGATCGACTTCCCGTTCAACGCCGCGGTTTCTAGCGCGGTCCCGGTCGCGTTCTTCCCACGGATCCCAGTCTCTCCTCCCACTGTGGCCACCGCCGCTACTGCTACGCGGCCGCGTGACAAACTCGCGCCTTTCGACGACATCGGAGTTTGGTCTAAACTTGCGCTCCCATTTCTCCTGTTTGATTTTCTCCTTCTCACGGTGCACCTCTAGTCGTTTCTCCACCGCGTTTGCTCCTAACGCGCCGACCGCTGCTCCGACCACAGTGCCAATGAGTTGATTGCGCTTGTGATCCGTGTCCTCTTGATGACCGTTACGTTTGCTCGTGGCATCGACTGCTTCCCTAGCGGCTAAGCCGCCCACTAACGCACCCAGCACACCAACGCTCAGGCCGGCAGTAGTGTCACTAAACGTATTATCGACGAAGTTACGCGTCTTCTCGATCGGAGTCCGCGCCCGGTCATCATCCGAGTCATCGGTATCGCCATCTCTATTATATCTCTTTTCCTTTCTCCTTCCGCGACTCCGCCGACGATACTCAACCGGGGGTGGCAAGGATCTTGGTCGAGAGCGCGGGTCGAGGACGTCTAAGTTTGACTGCGATCGAGAAGGATAGGCTGTTGTGTGCGGCTCATAAGTCAATTGCTTCAGCGGCGGAGCGGCCTCGTATACGGGGCTCTCCATAGCTGCGATTCGCCGGCTTTCCTCATAGCTCGTAGGATAATCGCCGCCCGTATATGCGTAGTCGGGCGAGCGTTCTCTGAGGCGGCTCGATCGACCGTGGGAGTAGCCGTCGTCGTAACGCGACATGGTTATTTTATTGGTAAGCAGGTTCTGCAAGCGTATACTAACTCAGTGCTGTCGCAACAGCTTGCGGGTATTGATAATGACTAAGTGTATACGACCAGATGCTTTGGATCGTAATATATCGAGTATTTGTGAAACTGAACAGATTTGCAAAGCAAGGCGTGCTAAGCCTGGTAACGATCTTATTATACCAAGGCAGAGGCAGGTGACAGTAAAACGCTCACGCTGGGCGGAAGAACCAGGCAAACGAAGTGGCCCGTATTATTATCTCACCGGGGTGTATTCTGCCTAGGCTCTGGGCGCAGTAGATAGGTAATATGCAAGAGGGAGAATAACGAGTTATAACCAGCATCAGGATCATTAATATTAATTATTAGTAAAGCCTCGTCAAATATTACCTCGAATCCCACGCCATTATGCTGTGCAGTTGAATACAAGAGGTGATACGCTCAGAGAGTAGCAATGAGTTGACTCCCTCAAGACAACTACATGATGCAGGTATCTTGGGGTTGGATCAGGTTGGATCGGGATGGATCATGTTCAGTTGCCCTGTCGCTGGCGGGTGACCATTGGTGGGGTTATGAGCATATGATGTCACGGGCTCCAGTAGAACACTTGATTACATGCATGTGGCAGACATAGGAGGGTCTGGAGGGTTTAGATGAATATATAGGTACCTACATAAGTATCTCCTTACGTAAATGCCAAGAGCAAGGGCAGCTCCCGAGGTCCGTAAAATAAATGTGAACCTCTTCGTGAATCCCACGCGGTTGCATATCCCGCGTATCCAACCCCCTATTTCTCTTAGAAGTGGCAGCGTTCTTGCCCAGTCAAACATCCCGCGGACGACTTCATGAGAGATCCAGGCCCGCAGAATATTGCACTTTCGCCCATAAATTAAGAATATTAAGTAACCTTCATACTAACAAGGAGTGAAAGAATATGCAGGTACCCGAATAAGGACAAAGCCTACCACACCGAGACGTCTTTCATAGCCTCGCCAGTCTATCTCCCGGAGTTCCGAAGGTGCCATGTCTCATGCATAGCACTTGGTGTAAGGCATTCTTGGTGGGCTTAATCGGTCATGGTATTATAGACGTCCTCCTACGCAGATCGTCTCACGAGTTTCACGAAAAGCCCTCTTTGGCAAGATAGAAAGACATAAGTATAAGACATAATGTCATAGTCAGGTCAATTAATTCATTGCTACCTAATCCCAACGAGCAAGGCTCATTCCAATCGTATCACGATAAAATTTACCCGCGATGCAATTGCTCCTCCACAACCCCGCAACCCAAAGAAAATCCAGAAGTTAGCGGGAAAGGATAAGGAGCAGTTGTCAGGACAGGAGATGATATGACCAATGTAGAAGAAGAGGAAGGAGAAGCATTGATATGAGTTTCACTGATAAATCAGTAGACCCTCGATCTCCTCCACAAGAATGACAGAGACAAGGTCACTGGGAAAAGGTTGGGAATGAGAGATTGTCTACACCTACCTTTCGTAAGATACGAAAGGAGGCGAGGCCACTCAGTCGAAATGCCACCTATAAGAATCAAGAAACCGAGAAGAAAAGAAAAGAAGAAGAAAACACAGGCGGACCGGGCAGGCTGCAACAATTATACCGCGGCCATCTAAGTGACGCATTCCAGACTAATTCCGTCTCATCGATGTTTGCCAAAGGCTCTTCTCATCGGCGCAGAAGTGTCTTCTTGGAGACGGAGCTAGACAACGTCGTATCAAAACGCAAAACGAAGAACATTACCCTCCGGTATTAAAAAGGAGGAGGGGCGTGGGTATCTGGTTAATGAGGCCGTCCCTCAAAAAAGAAAAAAGGGGGTATCGAGAAAAAGTAAGTGTTGGCCTCTCCTCCCGTCGACGAAAGGCGAACCATAGGTAGAAGTTAAGCGACATCATTCATCACTCATCAACTCGTAACGTAACCTCTGAAACACAAACTCAAAAACGACCCTAGCACCAACGCCTATCTCACTAGCGCTGTCCGCCCATCGGCGGATTCGATCGCAAGGGGTCATAAACCTTCGGCTCGAGAACCGGACCGCTGAAGTCGCGCTCGCCCTCCGGCACGCCGATCTGGTTCTTGACGCGGTACTCGCCCGGATGCTTTCCCTTCGGCGGGCTCAGGTTCTCGGGGTCCTGGCCCTGGTTCTGGGGCCGGGGGCCCTTGTTCGGGGCGTAGCCCGCGGTCCCCGCGGCCGCTCCCGCCTTCTCCGCGAGCCGCTTCTTGCGCGCGTCCTTCTCGCGTTCGAGCACCACCTTGAAGAACTGCGACACCTCCGCGAGCGGCACCTGCACGCTGTCCGGGCTGTCCAGGAGCCGCATGAGGGCCTGCGCGTCGAGGATGTGCTTCGCGATGACGGGGTCGGGCTGGCAGTACGTGTGGATGCGCATGGATCGCGCGTTGACCTTCATGCCGTACAGGCAGCCCTTGACGACGTCGTGGTCGGCCTGGTGCGGGCCGTAGAAGCGGAAGCTGCCGACGTGCGCGGCGATCATGTCGATCTGCGTCTCGAGGTCGTACCGGAACCCGATCACCTTGGGCCGCCCCTTCTGCTCCCACGCGTCCGAGATCTTGGCGTGCACGTGCGGGTTCAGCCGCCCGCTGTGCAGCTGCAGGTTGATGTACGCACTCAGCGCGTTGCTCAGGATGAACTCCAGCTCGCAGTACAGCAGGCTCTGCTCGCGCGGGTCCAGCGAGATGTTCAGCTCGCGCGCTGTGTGCGTGCGCGGCTTCTCGCCTCGGAACTCCGTCATCTCGGCTGCCTGTATTAAGAAAAGACGACGTTAGCTTCAAGCAATTCAGCGGATAGAGGTGGGTGAAAGATACGTACGATCTTTCGAGCCGTCTTCTTGAAGGTGTCCATGAAGCTCGCATCCTTCTTCTTCGCTGTGGGCTTCTTAGCCTGCTCGGCTGTGTCTTCAAGCCATCCCTTGTTGCCGATCATGGTCTTCGATCCCATTCGCGTGTGCATAAGGTACGGAGTTAAGGGCGTAAAAAGAGGTGCCTCGACCTCCTTGAATCTCTCTTGGACGGGAGTACCGGCCAAAGTGGCTCCGTCGTGCGAAGGGCCTAAAGACACTCGATCACCAGCCTTCATCATCTCCGAAGGGTGGCCATGCTCCATCGCAGTCGTGGAACGGGTACGTTCGAGTCCGCCCATGGGTGTTCCGACGCCAGACTGGGAGTCTTTCCAGACATTGTAACCCTGCAGAATGCTATCCGCTCGTCCTCGCATCTCGCTCGTAGTGGGGACGTGAAGGGGACTAGGCGAAGGCTCATCGTAGTATGGCAAGGGGGTGTCATCCATGTACACCGAAGAGCTACGGTACTGAACAAATTGATGTTGTTGTCCTTGCTGTCCCTGTTCGGGGTAAGGTGAATAGACGGGGTTATGCACAGGCTGGGCATTGCCACGAACCACCACTCCATACCGGTGAGTTTCGTTAAGGTCAAGCGGAGGAGGGCGACGTCTTGCTTGAGCACCAACTGAGGAAGACGGCTTAGGCGACTTGTGTCGTGACATAGAGCGAGAATGGTCACGTGCCTCGGTGTCACGTCTAGCAATGATATCGTTCATTGTCGTCGCATGGGGAAGATGGTTGTCCATTGTCGCCTCAGCGACAGGGCTGAGACCTTTGTCGCTCTCGTCTGACTGGAATTCATAAGTCTTCTGTAGCTTACGACCTCGCTCGGGAGTCGGCTGTCTGCCAGGTTGCTGCGGATACTGTTGAACCGCCGGCACACTGTTGTTGCGAGTATGGCCAAGTGTGTTCGAGTACTTCTTAGCGTACTGATGCTGTGACGCACCGAATTCCTCTGGCTTGGGCAACTGAGGCTGTGATGCGACTCGCGCGTGGAAGGGTTCTCGGCCAGGCTCTTTGGTGGCCGTTCGGCCTCTAGCAGGCTCCATTTCGAGAGAGGCGATAGTCTTCGCAGGAGTAGGGTACCTATCATCGTAAGTATATTTGCGAAATGATGTATAGTAATATCAGAAAAATTTTTTTACTTACATATCGGGTAGGTCAGCAAAGCGAACGCGCTTAAGCTTGTTGTGAGTGACAAGTAAACGAGAGGATTTTCTTCGGAGAACAGGTGAAGCACTGCGTGATCTGCCCGTAGAAAAAGATGAGGGTTTTTCCACAGGCGCGTCCACTATGTCAGTAAGTCCACCGCTCTGAGGCAGGTCTCCAGGCAAAGATGGTGAGTAAATTTTGCGAGGTATCCAATCTGGAAAAGGACCCAGCAGGTTGGGATCTTGCTTATTATTCGTAGCACTGTCGAGCCAACTCCAGACCTTTTGTTGATTTTCTAAAGAAGGTCAGTACGAGATGGATGGGATGCCTAAATTATTAGGTGATATGATACAAGTGACACAGGTGACTTACCTTCACTGATAGCTGAAGACAATTCTAGGTACCTAATTGACGAATTCCTTGAGCTTCGTAACGGGCTGCGATTTCTACCTAGAATTCGTAACCCAAGCAACTATAGTTAGCCCTGAAAACAGCAGTTAGTCTGCAGTCAGTGCTCGAGGCCCGCCTGGAAACAACTAGCAGAAATGTGAATTATACCTAATTTCTTTCATGTGAACGTCTACATTGTCCCTACCATCTGTAGACGTTCATAATGACAGTATCTCCATTTTGTTTCAATGAACACATTTGTATGATGTATACATCGCCTGCGTGTATCATAGCTGTAACGTACCTGGCACCGACATCCCCTCGCAGGGGAGCTGTAAGTTGGCCATCTTATCCTATTAGTATCTCGCTAGGTCGTCTATACGAGATACTATTACCAAATGATGATAGGGTCATTATTTAAGTCTTTTATGCCGCCTCTGTAGCCTCAGTCTGCCACACTCCCAACGTGTTTAGCGGTAGAAGTCTGGACTTTGTACTGGTTAGGGGCAATTCGTGGAAGATGGCTATCTAGGTAGACGTACCTATTTACTTGAGAAGCCGCAAAATTGGTCATGTTGGAAAGAAAATGCAAAAGGAGCGGTGTAGGTCGAATTTCATCAACTCAGGAGGATTCTTGAAGGTGAGTTGATTAGAAAGGTCCGCTTAAACTTAAGTACATGTTAGGCTCATCATTCTTTAATTGTGCCTTAGGCAAGTAGTAGATAATGGTTATTGCGCAAGGGCATTGCTTCCATCTTGTTGATGTTTTTGACCCCGACGTTTCCATTCAACCTCTTCGTTGAATTTCCGTGAGGGAAGCTTCTCGACCGTCGTCCCCTGAGACATACCGCAGAAACAAGGTCCACCAGATTCTATACGAACAACTGACCCATCAAATGTTGAAACGCCCTCTTTCTCATTGTTGATCCGATGGAAGCTTTTATCGTCTAAAGTTTCTTCGACTCTGTTGTAGTCGTAATCGGACGTGAGCGAACCCCGACTCGGCTCTAACTCAACCACAGTAACCTTCCGATTGGGCGTTGGGCTATCTAACTCGGAGCCATCTACCGGCATTGTAAACTCGATATTTTGGAAAATTAAAGAGTCTCGGCGGCGCGATAAACACTCTTTCCTAGAATATTCACTCAGAGTTAGTATACATCCATATACCTAAGATTTATACGTTTAATATGAACCTTCCTATGTCTGACGACTCAACTTCGCTAGAAGTCAAGAGTGCCAAGTCTCCTCGATCAGTTGAAGTCGAAGGCCCTTGAAGCTGCAGCGACAAACATACTGCTCCATCAATGCTGCGCGGTACGGTCACGCTTGGGTCACCGTATGTGGCGCTACTTGAGGTGGTATAGTTTGGCGACCTCCGAGTAAACTCGTCATCATCGTTGACTCCTGTCGCTAAGCTGAAAATTATTCCTTGCCTCTTTGTCGAAGTCCGTTTAAGGGTCACATAATTTTCGCTCGTTTTCGGCTTTTCCACTTCGACTCTACTAACTGGCTTCAAATCCGTCATATCTTGAGCCTGAGCATCCACATGGAACCTTCTGAAAGTAATAGTCGGTTCCAGAGGAGTCCATTGATAATCTAATCCTCCATCGAAGCCTAGTTGCGGCGTAAAGGGTCCGCGAAACAGCCAGGATTGTGATTTTTCTAATAGTCCATGAGCTGCGGCTTCCACTAGTGTGTCGGTGGCCTTTGATTCAGCAGTAGGCATTTGTCTGAAAAATAGAGACTCGGGTAGCGAATCGCTAGCCTCAACAAGTAAGTATTTTCTGGCAAATATTGCATTTGGTACTTTACAACCAACTGGAAGGGGTACTGTGGTAACATCGGAACTAGTCTCTTTATCCAGGAGCTGTGAAGGCGTTTGCTCGAATATGAGGGCACCTGGTCTCCAGGTACGCCGTTTCTGTGCTGTTCTATGCTCACGTTTATGCAATGAAATCTTGTCTGTTAGCCTCTGGAGAAGACTAATTCCGGATGAGCAGCGTTGAAGTCCTTTTCGATGACTCAGCGGTTTAAGAAGATTGTCTGCGGTCCCTGGAGGTGACGTCTCGCTTGGACGATCCGCGGTGATAATGGGTACATCTCGCTCTTCGATGAGTCTGCCTTGAGATCCATATCCGTCATCCCATTGCCTCTCGTGAAATTCCTTTGGATTCGGGCTATTAAGTGGACGAGTACCATCATTTCGCGAAGATATATACAGTGTATGATCAATCATCCACGCCTTCCGGTGCCGTATACAGCTGGGGTCGATTGATGCTCTCTCGGTTGAAGGTGATGAGTCGGATAATACGAAAGGATATCTATTTGGGTGTGTCGATCTCCACTGTGAGAGTCGCTTAGTAGGAATGATTGACGAAGTAATGGTGGTCATATGAGGGACGTGGGGGAGTTCGAGGTCGGCCTAGAGACTCGTCAGCCTTTACCCCCTAATGGGCAAAATTGTGGGATCCTAACATATCTACGTAAATGATCATGCTTCCATCGTTGGAAGGCTGCGCCCGGATCATCCGTGTGTTCACAGTCGACCTCGATCAGTTCATAAAGCACGCCGCCCGCAAGGTCGAGATTCTCGTCGCCAAGATGTTCACGTAAAATCAAAAAGATCTGTTGCAACTTATCAGGAAGTGAATGATTTGCTTAAGCTATAAGAGGCGAACCTGTTGGATGCCATCCTTGTATTGGTAGTTTCTCGGAATGTGTGCGCAATATCTTACAAGCACGTTGCGGCATTCTGGGTAATTGTAAGTCAAGGGTTTATTTTAATACATGAGTACTTTAGTAGAAACCGTATACTCACTATCCTCGTGGTAGCCAGTCCGATTCAGATTATGAATGCCAGACCGCTTGTGAGTATTACCTATATCGAAGGTAGAGTCTTCTTCATCGCGAGGAATGTGAAATAGTCCTCTGGTGACATAATTGTCTTTCGCCGTGGAAATTGCAAATCCTCTCTGGTGGTGTGTGGTCCCTGATGTCATGTTGTAAATATTTAGAACTGTCGTAGATCGGTGTGGATAGGGGTTAGCATGTGTTACGGCCAGAGCCAAAGAATAGAAGACGTTCGGGCTAAACTAGCTGTCAATGCGAAATTATAGCATGACCAGAGATCATGAAGATGACTGCTGCAACTTGGGGGGAATAGGAGGTAACACTTGAGATTTCATAGTTAGCATTGAGACCATCTGATACAACGATGGAAGCTTACTTGCAGGTAAGTACTTGCTCTTGCCGGAGTAAGCCAAGTAAACTGGAAGCGTCGATTAAAATGAACTCTATTGTCTGGTATAAGGTACCTAAGGTACCTGTGAATACATAGATACCCATTTAGGGAGCTGCTTCCAGGACCATAACTCTGTGGTAGATGGAGAGCACGGTCGTATACCTACCTTCACATGTAAATATCGATGTCGATAAGTGAAAGCAGAGTTAGAAGGATACTAACGTTTTACGTGGTTGAATTCTTAATCCTACTTACATGTACCTAGTTAGTGGCATCAACACCATGGTCTGCAGTGGATGTTCCCTACCTAGGCAAGTAAGCGCATATCGCGATATTCATTGAGAAGTCATGATTAGGTTTGTTGATGTCTGGATACCTTATACGATATGAAATATTGTATTCTCGAGCTGTGTAGGATCCACGTAGGTGAAAGTCAGGGGGTATACTCATCATAAACCATCTAGCTAATGCTGAAGCGCTACATTATTTCATAATTGGGCTGTCGCCTCGCCCAGCTTTTTCGTGGAAAAAGCACCGAAGTACTCGTTCAAGGCATCCACAGTCCCGCTACCCTCGACCAAACTCGTCACGATGCCCACGTAGCCATCCGGTCGAACGACAACGATGCCACCCCTCTCTTGGTCCAGACCCATCTTAGCGTGAGCTGCGGCCACTGCATTAGGCACGCGACGGTCCCATCTGTCATCAGCGTAGACGTGGTCGCGGTAGCGAGCAAGCGGGTTCGGCACGTCACGTAAGATCTCGATCTGATCCCGTCGAGCAGCGAATACGGTACAGAGTGTAAAGAACAAGCTATGAGGATTATGTTTCTCGTGGTGCGAGACAGAGTCAATATCCGATCGAAGATAAGATCCATAAAAGGACTTCTTGTTTCCGAGATGAGAAGCGAAATCCTTCAGGGCCTTGGAGGTTATGGAAGGCCTCCCGGCAAAGATATATATGCGAAATGAGCCGTTGAGGGGAACCTCTTGTTCCAAATGTACAAGGTTAGCGTCCACTACCCGCGTAACGTCCGCATTGATCATAATTCGTCCCGTCCGTAATTTAGTTTCTTTGGGATGGATTAAAGGGGATTTGGCTGGATGAGCTGGCGACCAGTTTAGTGCATTGGGTTTATATGCTACACCATAGCCGCTGGTAAACTCGCAAGCCTCCTTGAAAGTTCTGACGAACTCATTATCTTCTGTCTGGGCACTCGTCTGTTCTGACGCCGCTTGAACCTCTTTTGCAGCTGGCGGTCGTTGCGAAAATAACTTCGCATATTTGTTGTCAAAGGACAATAGAGTCTCTGCGACATCTTTGCGTTCGGGTTCGTAGGTTGTCAAGATAGCTCGGTCAGCGAATCCAGCTTCGACAGCATGAAGCTTCCAGGCGAGGTTAAGAGCATCCAAGAATGCTGTGTTCATCCCTTGACCGGCTTTTGGCTGCAGATGGGGTTAGAGACTGTCCGCTCAAGGGTACCATGATCTTACACTGTGGGTATGGCACGCATCGCCACCTAGGAACACCCGATGGTCAATTGTGTACTTGTCCGAAATTCCTTGGCCAATAGGATATACCGAGTACCATTCCACACGTTCCCATTCAATGAAGTACGGGTCAAGAATTCTCTTCGCGGAAGCTTGGACTTCTTCCGCCGTAGCAGTCTTGCGCGGACTCCAATCCGCATCCGTCGACGACGCAATTTGGATATATAATCGAACCATGTTATCTTCGCGGGGGATAACCATTATTGACCCATGCTGAGAGTGTATTGTACATTTCATCTACAATCCGTTAATTCAAGGAACGCCCAGGCTATGCAACGAGACCAACTTTGATGTCAGGGAAATCAGTCTTCACGACGCCGTCCATAACGCCCCAAACATGCGAAATTGGATCTTTATGGATGATCTTGATACCCAACTGGTCCCTGATGGAAGATCTAGCGCCCTCGCCACTAAACAAGTATTTGGCTCGGACAGTTTCCTGGCAACTTCCGTCGGTGTGTTCGAGATAAACTTGGACAGGATATTCCGGGTTGGAATTTTCATCCGATTCGAAACCCTTGATGGTCCACGGCCGTTGAATCTGCACACCATTCTTTGCAAGGTCTGAAATGAACACACGCTCGATCCGTCCCTGATGCAAGAGCGTGGTAAAGGGGTATCTTGCGTCGATGAAGCTCGGGCAACTTGCCCAAGTGCCGGTTCTGACGATGCCCTTGCCATCTTGGGGTGGATCCCAGAAGGCTACTTCGAATACTCTCGCTGGTTTGTGTGCCATGATAGTGGACTTCAGGCCCATGTTGCGAAGGAGATCTAAGGACCGAGGCTGGATACCGTCTGCGCGTCCTGTGGGCGTAGGTTCGGCTCGGTTGTCAATATGCTTAATGCTATATCCCCATCTTGCGAGGCATGTCGAGAGCATGAGCCCGACAGGGCCAGCTCCAACGATGACTAAATACGTTAGCGGAGAACACAGTAGTTGATGGCAAACAACTCACCAATGTCATAATGCGATGGAGCAGGCCTTTTCGAAGACTGGCTCCCCATTTTCATGAGTATAATATGTATAGAAATCCGTAATACGGTGGGATTAAGGGGTTAGGTGACGTTGATGCACCTCAGTATGTAGGACAACCTTATGTTAAACGAGAGGCAAACGAAAAGGTACCTAGTCAGAACATATGTGTATATCTAGATACTCAACGACGAACACTCCCTGTTAGGGGCTGCTGATACAAGTTCAAGAAATGAAAAACGCGGTACCCGTTGCACCGGAATGAATGGTATGAGCTGAGAACAATAGCGGACGAGAGGTATAATTTATCTTGCACAAATTACATATAAGAACGACCGAAGACGTATACCGAAACGATAAGCACCCGTGCCATGAGGTCTGCACTAGTCGCACATAACGGCAGGGACATCGGGAAGTGTGCCACGCCTACCAAATTGTTGCTCTCAAGATGTCTATGAGGGCATCCCATACATGTAGCATGTATAAACTAGGTAGGTACTCACTAAGAGCTCAGACTACCTACGGATGAGTATGAAGGGCAATGTATAGATTATTCGTAACGTAGGGAAGGCGAGGGTGTGTTGGAGAGTTGGGATGCTTCATCTCGCCAATAGTCGACTATGCTGTTGGTTGTGATCACCAAAATAAGCGTGCTGCTCGCGATGGATCATAGCCCCGGGATATTGTCACGGCAATAATTGGTGGGGCCGTAGCGGGGGGTTACTCACGGCTGAAGAGGACGGGAACGAGAATTCTGGGGAGCCAAGATTACCGGGTGGAAAGGTGGAAACGAGTGGAACGGCGACAACCTAATCATGCTCAAGTATGAGCTGAGTTTGATGGGTTTCGACTGTTTTTCTTCGGCGTTAACGGAACCCTGGATTGCCCCCACAACCCTTATTCTCCGCATCACGAATATACACGTGCTCGGGGTCTAATATGTATGTTGGTGTTAGATGTTAAAATAACATTGAACTTAGATACGAAGTACATACAATTATCGTACGATCTTTTTTTTTTTTTTTTTCTCGTACAATCATCTTCGTCCTATTGGGAGAATTTCCGCTCAAAAACTCGCTATCCGCTTGGAACCGGGTCTGTTGCATAAGATAGGCTATTTACCTACCTAGGTAGTTAGATATGGAGCGGATGGGGTGTCAACTTACAGGATTCAAGAGTTAATAGTTGAGACGGCGTAGCCTCCTTAAAGATGTCTTGGACTTCTTCGGAAAATAATAAATATCATCCGCACAACACGGTAACGAATAGGTAATGGAGCTGAGATTTCCCTCTTATTGAGTTGTTACGCAAGTTTGATTGTCGCATACAATACTCGAAGTAGGTGCCAAGCCAAACAAAACCGAGGCTACCTATGTCGTCTGCGTGCTCTGGGGTTTGGATACACCTTGTGATGTATCGGGATCTTGCATATGAGGCTGAGCCGAGAACCGAGCACCTCAAGCCAGGGCTTATTACGTCGAACGCCCACCTTGAAACCTCCTATACTTTTTTTTATTTTTAATTGAGGGTGGTATTTGATGATAGTAAGTGTATGAATGAGTTACTATCGAGAAGTATTAGGCAGCGTGGCAATCGGATGAAACTGTACCCAATCCAAATGCTGAGATGCCCTTCGATTTTGTTATGAGGGTGGTGCAAACGCACCGAGGTACCTACCTGAACCCCCCCTCAATGTCTATCAGTAGTCACTAGTATCCTTGAGAGCGCCTGCTTGATGCGGACCGTACGTAAGGTGCCACTATGGGCGGGATAAAATCAGTCAATGGTACGCAGGTAGAACCTTGAATCCCATGTAACTAATATCTTAATACCAAGCAAAGTATTCGCATTACGAAGGTATATATCCTAAGCACATATATGCAGCTTTCCTAGATAGGTATATATATATATATATATTTTTACATACCTACCTAATCTTTATTCAGTACATATGCACGTACCTGGTATTGAAATTAGCAAGCTGAAGTAAGTACAGATACTTGTATGTAGGTATTTACTACGGTTATCACACATAGCAATAGTGTGGCTTCTGATACCTAGGTACCTACCTATGTACTTAGACATTGCAGTACCTTAAAGATTTAAACTTTTAAAATATTTACGTATCTAAGTACCATTTGTGGCCGAAAGTAGCCTAGGTTACGCATCTCAGAAGATCGACAAGGCTGGATGCGGCGAAAATACTGATGGTAGTAATGTGGCTCGTGCATGCTTATTGCATCTTGGTTCCTTCCATTGAGAACTGCGTTACCTCAACTTTTACTATCTAGATAACCTCCTTCCGCGACGTGAAATCTGATCGCGCAACATTGCCGTCCAAAGTTGTCGCAAAAGTCGATGCGCATTGTACGTAACCCCTACAGACAATAAAAGTATTTCTTTAAATCGCGTCAAGTGCGTGTCTTTCAATGGATATTCCCATGTGGGTGCCTGAGGCGGCAACTAACTTTGGAAAATCAACCTCCTAAATCACCAGGCAGCCATTCCAAACTATAAAAACTTGGTGACTCTAAACAGAAATCATTCCTTCCTTTCGAAAAAAAACTATTGACGCGCTCTGGCCTACTTTGTGTAGATTCTAGAACCTTCAAAAACTTTAATCCAAATCACCCTTCCACCTTCTACCTTTTCTCACACATCACCTCACAACCATCTTCTCCTTTCCTTTTCTTCCTTTATTACCACTTTCTTGCCAGTTTTGAAGTAAACACAATTGACAATGGCTTCCGCAACAGAGAACCGCCGGAGCGCGGATCGACCAAAACGATCTGTTACCTTCCAACTTCCAGATTTACCACACCCTGTCACTCCTCGCGACCCTGTGATCGGTCGAACGAGGAAGCGTCGCTTCTCTCCAACCGAAGACCGCGACTATAGCGAATCTTATAACGATTCTGATAGCTACTCTCGTAGCGAATCTCGTATCATATCCGATGATGAACTCGATGAGCCAATTGTGGACCAGTCGATTATAGCAGAGCAGTCGGCCACACCTGCATCATCCCCGTTGTCTCTACCATCGTCGTCACCTTTTCAACCATCTCCTTTATATCGGCCAGCTTGGCCACGCCCAACTCCATTTAGTACTCAACTACTTGGACTGAATCAACCAGACTTTGCGCGACGGCCTTTATTCACTCAACCTCGCCAGCCCGCTCAGCCCGCTCTATTCTCTCGGCCTTCGCCGCTTAACCAGCACAGACCAAATAGTAGTCTGTTTGCAAATCATTCGGGCTATGATCGTTCGGTACGTCTACACGTTTGTATATTTACTAGTTATCATTTGACTTGTATTAACAATTGATCTAGACGCAACCTGCTGCACTAGTAGCTCAGGAGAGTTAGGAACCTCTCCGACGTACTAGCCCAGTCAGAAGTAATCAGCTTGGTCGACGACACCCCGAACTCCCATTTCACACTCCCCGACGTATCAACCCGCTTAGCCCGGATACCCGCAGACGTCTGCAACAGCCGGCTATCCCATCATCCGTGGCTCCAGAGCGCGCAGAGCGCGTGGCCAACTCAATGCCTGGAGCTTGGCCTTCGGGGATAGATGATGATCGCGTAGAAGCGCGATCGAATAACAGCATGGCTTTTCCGACTCGGTTCGGCGCTAATATTTGTAATGCTGTCACTTATTTACGAGACTCATCTTATAGTCTCTGTGTTACTCTGGGCAGCCGAATCTTTCGTTCGCCTCGCCAGGCCTCAGTTACCGCGACCTCGTCGGCCCCTGAGGATGGCGGACGCGCTCTTAAGCGTCGTCGAGTCGACCTTGAAGATATCACAGGAACGCCGGGTACCGAAGAACAAGTCACTCCTACTCATTTAGTCGATGATCCTATGGATATCGATTCTCCTAGCCCTACTAATATCAATATGAGAGATATTAAAGTAGAGGCGTTATCCGAAGATACGATGGACTCTGAGAAGCAATACACAGACCTAGAATCATCGCCGTCCGTATCTCCTATCATCTCACCAAATGCCTCCGCCGCTAGTGCTGCCGCTAAAAGAGCAGCTAAGCTATTTCCCAATGGAAAGAAGATCTCCCCAAAGCGAGTTCAGACTCAAACAAAAACACCTCCACCTGAAAGCCAAGAGAAAACTCAGCGAGTAGAACATGTACCTGATCCAGAGTGGAAACCTTTACCCCCACCAAAATACAAGAATATCCTGGAGTTTTTCGAGCACGACGACGAGATTTGCCTACCTGGCCTAGAGCGCTTGCGGCTGACGCCCAAGACAACTAAGATTTATGAATTGGACTCGCAGCGCGAAGAGAGGCTACGTATAGAGCAGGAGAAGGCAGAAAAAGAACGCCAAGAGCGACTTCGTATAGAAGAAGAGCGACTTAACGAGTCGCTTCGCCCGCTCGGTCTACGGAGAGCGAGGTCCTCCCTTATAACCCCGCTTAGTCACGAATGGGAACAGAGAGCTAGGGCGTCGCCAGGGAACGGCCATACAGAACAGCATAAGTGGCAGGGAGCACGCCATCGAGATGGCGTAGAACTCACTCCACACGATTTTGGGAGATTAGTACCCTCAAATGAGTGGTTGAACGACAACGACATCCAAGCTGCCTTAGTTCACCTTGCAACATATATCAACGATAAAGCCGGTGTCCGTCCAAAGGTTGACGCACCAAAGTGCGTTGCGCTTTCATCACAGTATTGGTCAAACTTCCGAGCCGAACCTAGAAAGAATGTCTACCCGCGAGGGTTAGACCGAAATTGGGGCATGAAGCCAGCCAATTTTCTCGACATCGATACGCTGCTCATCCCAGTCAATCAGGGTAATCACTGGACCGTTCTCGTTATCCGACCTACACGTCGAACAGTCGCTTATGTGGATTCATTCCATTCACTTGGACCGCGACATCTCACAGACGCCAAGACCTGGCTGGAAACATTTCTGGGCAGCAAATACGTTGCCGACGAATGGCGCACGGAACAGTACGATGTGCCACAACAGACAAACGGCTACGACTGCGGCATGTTTGTTATCACAAACTCTATCTATTTGTCGCTCGGCGTAGATCCTAGCGGCTACTCTCAGGATGACATGCCTCTTCAGAGGCTTAGAATCGCTGCTGTACTATTAAACGGCGGCTTCACCGGTCCCTTCGACCTATCACACATATGATCAAGAACGATCTGTATCCGACACACATATTACTCGACATAACGAGTGCACAACTTCATCACTTCTTATTAGCACTTCCTCGAAACGAAGAGGCGTTGCCAAACCACCATTGTCTATTATATTAATATCTTCTTCTTGGTCTGGAATTGCATGAAATGGCGTTTCGGAATATTTTGTCGTACGCGGTTCAATCCCGCTTAGTACTTGGTACTTATTCATATTGAGATTTGGAGATTGGGTGGAAATAGGGGGGGGGCGTACCCATGCAGAAGGCATGTGGTTTTGTTTTCTATCGTTTTGAAACTCGGTTGGCATCTTAAAGATACCCCTTGAGGCATGAAAGGACGGAGTCTGGAAAAGTCGGCTGGTTGGGAGGGAAATGCATTGAAAGTGGGACACGCTCGCCCCTAAAATTGGGAGCTGGAGCAAATTCTGGTTGTTTTTGGTTTTTGAGATTCGAGCCGGAGTCGGGGGAGCCCCTGTGCAAACATTGTTTATTCACAGGCTATGCTGGAGATGCTCTTGCTCTCAGTCGTTTGAGAGCTGCGTAAGTCCCTATGAAATAAGGGCCGCTAGGTGTTCGACATAGTTGATAGAAATCGACGAGTCGTTCGAACGCAACTAATCATAGGATCTTGGTATTGTTTCTGTGACATGCGTAAAGTATGAGGTCTCGAATCAATTCGTTCTCACCAAATCTACCTACTAATTGCTTCCATTATGAAGATTTGTGTCATATAACATTGTACTAGAGCATGCCAATGAAACCAAGGTAACTAGCAATATCCGCCTTGTAAAAGGGGTATCCTTCAAGGCATCTATTTCACGTACTACAGGATAACTACCTAGCTATAGTAGAAAATTCTCCCCTCATAGTACCTAGCTACCTAGGTAGGTATCTACACGAGCTATCCGCAACCGGAAAACATGAAAATAATAAAAGTCCGCCTGCTACCTAAAAGACTCGAGTCACCATCACTTTCCCCACCTGAGTCTTGCTCGCCCATCTCCAACATAGGGAATCTCTCGAATTTGTCGAAAATGCGACGTCTGCGAAGAGAGAGAACCAAAAAAAAAAAAAAAAAAAAAAAAAAAAAAAGCAAAAGATTTCACACCCTGTCTCCCCCTGCCCGCCCGCCTTTATAAAACGCCTGCTGATGCAAGTTTGGGATATATCGCGAACACTCCTTTCTTGGAGTTCTATCCATCTAAAAAGAAGAAAAAAAAGATCTTCGCCCCTTTTATTTTTTTTTAAACCTGATGCCTTCCTCGTCTGCGGGAAGAGATGGGCCAAATTGGTTTGGGGACATTCTTGGAGGTTGTAACATGTTGTACCCTCTATAGCTCTTACCCCTTTACGTGATGTCTTCAGGGCGCCTAGCTCAGATGCAAGATTCGCTTCGCGTTTTCGTACACCATCCACGTAATGCTAAGCGCGGGAGCGACCTTCAGGAGATTCGGCATCAAGCCCTTGTAGAGGCCTCTTACTCCTTCATTTTTAACCGTCTTCTGTGCCACGTCCCAGATCCCCGTGTAGCGCGCCGGATGCATACTGGTACCCTGTGTCTGTAGTCTCGTACGTAGAACGTTCAGAGGATATACGACAGAGGCGCCAAAGGCTCCCGAAGTTGCTCCCATGATTCCCGTGGCGAAGGTGCTAGGCATGGCGTCTTCCTCGTGGATGCTGTAGGCCCTTGCTGTATATGTGACGTAGGTAGTCTTGAGGAACTCGAATGTGCCCATATCAATCGCAGAATATGGGAACATGCCAATGAGCCCCATCGTCACACCTCGGTAGGCGGCTCTCATGCCACCTTCTGCCCACATCTTGCGAGCAGTCTGGAAGAGAAGAGTATTGCCTCTAGGACCGCCTTCGACATAATCCGATTGTAGTCTAGTTGCATAAGCCACGGGTTCGAACACTGATACATATATAAAAGGCTCACCGAAACTTGAGAGTGTCGAGAGGGTAGACACAGAACCTATACATCCATTAGCTTTTCATCGTAGCTAAAAGGGGACATATGTGAAACATACTGTGCTGTCATGCCAGCCACACCTCCCGCAACAAATCTTGAATACGGGTTGATATGGTGCGGGTCATTATGCCCCTCGAAACCCGCGAGCGTCTTCTTGGCGGCTTCATACGCTCCAAACTAGTTGATCGTCAGCAACACCAAGAAACTAGTGGTACCAAGGTCTTAGGTAAGTGTACCCTGATTGCCGTCTCAGGCATGATTTTGACCACGTTAAGCCCATTACCTGACAAAATGGTAAGCTTCCAGTCAATATAAGTTTAGGGAGAAGTAAATACCAGCAAAGAATCCCCGGACACCACCGGCTTTGTACAGATCGGCGATTGCTGTGACGAGAGGTCTGCCAGCATGCTTCAGGGCCTGTATAGGCTGGCCTTTCTTGGCTGCTAGGACGGCAACATTGGCGTTCGCTGTGGTATTTACGAGAAGGTAGACCTTCAGTCGGTCGAGAGGAGCAGTAGCAGTGCGAGAAATGCCTCCCGCCACAGCACCGGCGACAAAGTAGCCTGAATCGGGGATGTATTTTATCAGCACGGATCTTTTGCTCTTCTCAGTCAAGCTAGATTCAATTTCAACGTCTTCCACAGGGATCCCCGGTTGCGTAGCTTCCAGTAAGACACCGGATGCGGTGTCATTTTCGGAGGCGTGATCATATGAGTGTGCCATAGCGGCACCCATGTTGCGCGCACGGTGAGAGGTTCGAGAGGTACGTGGTGTAGATTCTGGGTCTTGTGAATCGCTATTATCGGTTGAAGAAGGTATGTAGTCTTCTCGCCCGGGAGGTAATCCAGGAGATGCGAGTCTCACGATTGAACCAAAGAGGGTGTAGAGAATATTCGTACCTAGCCCTTGAAGGGTTTCTTCACTAACCACCGAGTCACCTTCAGAGTTGAGGGTGAGTATGTCTGAATAGAATGTGAAAACTGCCCGCAGTGTAGTAGTGGGATCAGTGTTGGGCATAAAAAGTAAAAAGTTCCTAAGAGTGTAATATATAGGATTAGTATTTGGTCAAATAGTCGGGGCGTCAAATATATTTAGTTGGGATATTTGGTATCCCCGGTGACCATCGATACTATGGCACTTGAAAATGATTAAAGTGATTATAGGGCAAAATCCCATACCGCCTCCAATACAAGCGCAGTAAATTCACGCCCAGGAAATCCAATTAATCCCTCAGAGTCACGGGAAGCGGGGGAATCTAAGAAACGAATCGGAGGGGAACTAACCGCCATTCTTCGTACGTGATGAACCCATCACGATTATGGTCTATATTTTCGAAGAATTCGTTTAGTCGGCGCATTGGCACTGCAAGACCAGCATGTTGCACGGCATGATGAAGCTCCTCCTTATCTATTTTCCCATTTTGGTCTCGATCGATAGATTTGAAAAGAACGAAGAGTTGACGCTCAGCAGCCTCGACGAACACTCGGAATTCTATATCGATCCAGACGCAGTCAGTTAGGGATATTTCTTTTTACAGCCTAGGTGTTTGAATCTAGAGATTCCCGACCTTCGTATTGAATCTTGCCGTCGCCGTTCGAATCTACAACTTTGATGATGGTCTTGAGAAGATTATCGGCATTTTTCATAGCTACCGCATCAGGTCAGTTACAAAACATGTCAAGTCTAAGACAAGACGTCCAGGGCGGGGTTTTATAGCTGACGATGATCGATCCTCCTGAGCCCCTTCTGCAAGGCTTTCCAATCCAATTCGCCTTTATGTTGATAATCAAGCTGCTTCCAAAGCTCCTCAACACGTGCGTCGCGCTGGTTCTGCGATTCCTCCATCTCCATCTCTAGCTTAGTTATCACCTTGGGAAGATCCATGCTCAGGGATCATGACAGGCGCAACGATGACGAAGGAGGATAGACGATCGCAAAACTGGTCATCGGGATACTATGGGTATGGCATTATTAGAACGTTTAGTCGGAGATCGCGGTTGTGTCGTGTCCAAGGTCATTCCCTTGAACGGCCGTGGAGGTCGAATTATTGACGTAGGTTGTTTTTTCTACAACCATTCAAAGGCTAAGACGGGGTTGACGGCACGCGCGAAAATGACGGCCGTCCCGCAAAAAAGGCTCTGGGGAAACAGGGAATCCATGCTAAAGCCTCCGAGCCAATTGGCAATGCCGATAAGCACGATAAGCCGACAGGAGACAAAGCTTACTGGATGACGATTTCCCGCGCGGCACTGGGGGGCACTGTACATCATCAGCTATTAAACGAGGAAAGTACAGTGTCGGTTGGGTAACATCGGTACATGCCAAATCATCTTTAATCTTTTGTCCGATATATCCATATCTCCAGATCTATGTAGCAATCCAACCTGCATTCTGCATTTTCTCCCAGCCTTGGCTCCGTGTAAGGTGTAAGCCTCCGTCAGCCTCACAGGGCTGGGGTTTGCCAAAAACCCAATTATGTCTTTCAATGTCAGATTTACTCGTTTCCAATTGCCCTAACTTCATGGGCTAGAATATATCAACCCTTCAGATTGCCGCCGTGATGGCAGCCAACTATTGGGAGTCGACTCAGAGACGTTACTGGCAGTTCTCGAAAGATGAACTTGCTCAGATGCGCGAAGAGCTAGAGAAGAGCGAACAGAACCTGGTACAGATGTTCCCTCTACCACGGAGGACTCACCTTAATATCTATTTTAACCAACGTGAGAAAAGCTATCCTTCTATCCAGATTTGATGTTGATTTAAATACTAACTAAAACGTGCCCTACCAGAGATCGGTCGTTTAAGCAAGAGGCTCAATGTCAAACAGCAGGCTGTTGCCACCGCCCAAATATACATCAAACGATTCTATTGCAAAGTCGAAATCCGCCGCACAAACCCGTACCTCGCTCTCACCACTGCGCTATACTTGGCTTGCAAGATGGAGGAATGTCCGCAACATATTAGGATGTTCGTCACAGAAGCGCGATCTCTTTGGCCAGGTATGACAGGTATACACTCCATCGAACGAAAGGCAGTAGCTAATCAGGGAATCAATCCTACAATGCAGACTTACTTCATCTTGAAGTTTCTCGCATCGGTGAATGTGAATTTTTTCTCATTTCCGAAATGAACTCCCAGTTGATAATTCACCAACCATACCGAACTTTGACGAGTCTCCAGTCCGACTTCAACCTCAACCAAGACGAAGTAAACCTAGCTCTATCGGTCATTAATGATCACTACATGACAGACCTACCGCTCTTATATCCTCCCCACGTAATTGCGCTAACGGCGATACTTCTTTGCTTGGTCCTTCGCCCAAATACAATGACAAGCGGGAATGCCGCGGCGAATATGGCCACATTAACGTCGACCTTAGCACAGGCTCAACAGACTCGGCCTGGAACCGGCGGGAGCGGCCAGAACACTCCGGGTGTCGGTGAGAGGGACAAACAACAAGAAGCGCGGGTGACTAAGGTCCAACGATTCGCAGCTTTCCTTGCTGAGAGTAACGTCGATATCGAGGGCATGATAGACTGTACACAAGAGCTGATCTCGTTCTACGAATGCCACGAGCAATACAACGACAAAATTTCGCGTGAGCAAGTCAACAGGTTTATTAAGGCAAGAGGATTGGACAAACACTGAAGACACCGCTACGTCTCATAAGGGAGTATACCGACCGGTTTAATGAGCATAATACTACGAAAGCCTGGATCAGCATGTGATTCTACATTCCCCAGGCCATGAGCTTTTGAGAGCTTCTCGGATTAGCGAGACACAAAAATGCTTCAATATATATTATCAAATATCTTCAAATACTTCTATGAAAATCATCATTTATAGCAAATCCAAAACGAGGTTAAGTGGTGGAGACAAGAAGATGAAATCCAAGATTATGTGTCCGATGGAATGAATACTAGTTGCGGGAAATGATACCATTTCCAAGGACATCCGTTCCTACATGGCATCGTAGGATATTCCCGTTGTCTTGCAAGCTTTAGTTTAATGCACGTGGCTGGACCCTTAATTCATCAGAGGCTGGGCTAATATCAGAAGTCAATGATTGCATCAGCGGATCAGTTGTGTCCCTTGCATCTGATAAGAAGGGTGCTTAACATCCATGGATGCTTCCATTGATGCTTAACATGGAATTCGTACACTCAATCCATCTCACTTACATAGCATTGCCTGGGCATCGGCTAAGGCCCGCAATACTGACATGCAGAAAGGTGGCTGAATAAGATACCTATCCCATGTCTGGTTCCCCGCAAACCGGAACTACTAAACCACTTCCAATGCTACATACAAAGTATGACGACGATGCTATCTGATGGTTGGGACATGCAGTACCGCCCCAGGCGATGCAATTCAGCCCACTGCCCAGCCTCATGGAGTAGAATGCTTTACATACCTACATTTTAATATATGCGCCTTTATCGTCCGTCACGTCGTGTAGACTTTATGTATAGTGAGTTCCATGGTTATCTTGCATACATACTACTATGTAAGAAAAACGAGATACAAAACAGACGAGCAACTGTGGCAGTGGTTCGGCCGGTAATAGAAACGGCTGTGTCACCCAACCGCCGATCTAGGAAGTTACCCAGGTACAAGTGCGAAGGTACCTGGTCCATGCACAGTACCTGCTTAGGTACACAGGATACTAGTAGGTACCGGGCTTCACTTTCTGATACCTATAACCAGACACGGCAGGAGGAGCAGAGTTCGGTAACACAGCGTGAAAAGACTTGTCTAGCCCTTCAGTCTTTAGAAATTCTAGCCAACTGAACCTGCTCATAATATTCAGCACCCATGAACATAAATTCGTCAATTTCTAGGTATCCCACCACCTGTCGTCACAAAAGTCAAGATCTTCAAGATTATCCCTTAAAAGATAATAGCAGGGAAGATCGACAGCACCTGACAGAACATGGTCTGGGTTCTCCTGCGTCGGTAGATCTGCCAAATTCGGAATCACTCGGCCAGCCTTCTTTTTCGATTGTTCTCAGAAGAATCTGTTGTACTAAAATAGTAGCAATTACCACCTCGTGACCTCGGTCTAGGAACAAATCGGCGCCGTGGTTTGCCTACGGTTGGCGACTTCCGACGACCAAAGATCATCGTTGGCACCGGAACGAATCGCGCAAAAGAGAGATGCGCAAAGTTGTGATGCGTGAACTCACAACTAATGGGATCGATCACTGGTCGCATACAGACAGATCCAATATACGTGATAACCATAAAATACCTAGCAATAACGAGATCGGAACGGAAAATAAGAACGGCTAAATGGTCGTGGAAAGCTGAAGCCAATAGGCATCTCTGCGCACGTATTACTACCCTCTTCGTATCGTATGGGGCTCGATTTGCCGCTTTCGTCATACGCAACCGTACTATGCAAGGTGTTGCAGTTAAACAAGACGGCAATGTCTCTTATTGTAAACAATCTGGATCTTCAAATCTTCAATACATACGAGACTCGACTAAACCTTGAGGGAATACATGTGTGTTGGTGCAAGCTATTATCCAAAGAGGGTCTTCCCTTTTTCAGGGTCTACACGTGTGTACGAGTTCTAGGCTCTGGATTTTTCAGGGACCATAGAACAATGCTCATTACACACGGCGGTAACTTGCGTCTCGTTGGGCAATCACTAGCCATTCAATCAGACATTTTGCCTCCGACGATCTATCCCATTATCTTACATTGATGCAGGCAAGCAACCCGCGGATAGGTTGCTAATTTATCGCTAGGTCTCACTACCGCACGTATTCGAACATAATAAAGATCGACAGCCCATATTACGTTTGGATTCAGGTGAACAAGCGCCTGAATCATAACGTTCTCTCACATATGCAGGTTATTCAAGCAAACAAGCATATCAACTGGTCAGCGTCGAGAAGTGAAACCGCTGGATAATGATAGGAATGTTGTCAGCTTTTAGGAGCGCGGGAAAATTCAAGCATTCCCCTACCTTCGCTATCTTGGCGAGGCGGAAAAGCGAGCGGTCAGAACTCTCTTGCCGCCTTCGACACAGTTCAACCCGCAAGGAGTCGTCTGCTTAGCTGCCTAATGGGAAAGAGGACGCCAGCAACATCCCCGTCTTGTCCAAACCCCAAGCAGTCTCACGCTGCACGAGACCACCCAAGTTCCACTTGCACCGGTACGGTGGGCTCGCAGGACTTGCAGGAGACTGGTATGTGCAATCCTAGCGAATCTCCGGACAAAGCAAGGTTCCAGTCCGACGGCCCACTATAAGCTCCACAACCCAACAGGGACCTCGAACGCTTAGACCCAGGATACCAAATCACAGTGTCGGTGGTTACAGTGCCCTGGACAAGGCTATAATCCCACGCAAGTCAAAGGGCCGAAGTCACCCCCAACCGTTACCTACGTAAGTAATTACATAGGCGATACCCCCGCTGCATACTTGCGTGTCTGCTACGCTGTTGTCAAAGAGACATTGGGCATTCTTTTTAGAAATAAGAGTGGTCTCCAGATTTGGCTGCTTTGGTACTCGATGTCTTGATAAGGTTAGGATAAGGGCGGCGAACTCAGACTGACATGGTCCATTGTCCTTTTCTAGATTTTAATCAAAGCTTCTAATGAGCCCTACGTATGCGAGTGGAAAGGGCTTGGGAAATCGAGATGTCGAATTAATACTGCGTACACAACCAAACCTCAACGTTTCAATATTCCCTTTTAGAGATCTAGAGAGTAACCCCTCCTTGCCCTCCTGGGAAAATTGCCCCCCTGAATCTAGGGGGGAGTTTAGGGGGTAACTTATTCGGGTCAACAATTGACCAAGCCAACATTGACCACCTGAATAGGGCTGGATCAAAGGACCCAATTGCAGAAAAGGGAAAGCATCCTACTCGCTAGGAGCTCAAAAATGGGGAGATGAATTAAATCTACTGGGTGAGCGCGAACTAACAAACAGGCAGACCGGGACTGAGTCATTGAAGATCGAGAATGTGTATAGAAGATCCGGCTGATCTTATGACTATGGGATGATAGAGATTTTGTGTAGAGTGATCAGAGTGATGAAGAAGTTTAAGGATGCATACAGTAGCGAGAGTTGGAGCATCAGATGAAGCCATTCGCATCAAGATTCAATCGAACGATTAACCGATCTGGTCGATTGAGGTAATAGTTCTTAATCCTGTATCAATCGACCCACCAGACACTATCGCCGCCCTCGAGTCTCCTGATGCATACACATATCTGACTTACTAACTTAGCATAATTGCTAGTGCATAATAGCACCTCTGCTGCATGGTTTGTAACTAAGTATATCCCATACTATTGTATGTGGGTGTACGTATGTGGTAAATGAGAATATTCTATTGGATCTCATTTACAAAGAGGAGCAAATTGCCTGCCCCCTTCCCTGAATGGGACTCTCCCACCAGCCTCGTCCGCTAACTCGATGGGTAGCGGGCGCAGTTTTGGAGACTCAATGCATAATTTGTTCCTTAATGCCACACTTCTGCGGCTACGCTCGCTACGGTAAATTAGCCCGGCAGCTACCTGCTGACGATCGCATTGCAGCGGACATCTGGTGATGGGTGAGTGGTCAGGGCATTTGGGATTTGTTTAGTTTGTTAAAGGAACAGGAGGGCGTTCTGCAGAACAAGCCGATTGACACTGTGGCATTCCTGCAAGCAACGACGGCGCCATCGGTCAGGTTGTGAAGCTAGTCTTCTTTTGTATTGGTTCGCTGACAGGGTTATCCAATGATCTCAGGTGGCGACTCCAGTTTCATTCGCCAACTCACCCACCCGGATTTCAATGAGGAAACCCTGCGAGCCCTGGAAAGAGCAGCGAAGGTAGCGCAGGTTACGCAGAACTTTGCAGGTCTTGCGTGCTCCACTCTTTTCCACTCTTACATGTCTTTTGCAACTTCCGTCGCCCAATGCCTGTCAATGTTTTTCTATGCTATTCCCTCTTTGGATTGGACCCAGGTCTTGAACCAGCAAGCGACCCAAGCGTTGCCCCCTGCCCTTGGCTCCACCCTCCTTTGCCGCCTCTCGCTGTTCAAGGTTCTCTCTGTTCTCTGCTTTCTTTCCGTCCAACAAAATCCTTCGCCTTCTCCGAATCGTAGCTTGCTCTTCTCCTCTCTCCCGCCTTTCTCTCTCTCAATTATTATTCACTCTTATCGATCCTACCGCTCACCCCATCCCCTCAACCTCCTCTAAACCTTACCCAGAAGCACATAGCTATCACATATCCAATTCTTAAAAACCCTTTTGACAAAGACTTTGAAAGCTCGTGCTATTATCCATCTTAACTTGAATTATTTGCCCACAAGCTTCTCATTGTTGTTGTCGATTTTTAATAACGCACAGCTCCGGCAACTTTACCAAACCCCCAACCCAGTCTAACAACGCACACACCGCCACCCAACATCTCTTCTGTCCAACCATCCAACCACTCTCCGCAATCTGCGACGACTACGTGAGAATCATACCTGATATCTAGAAATCCCTACCCGCTTAAGGGAACAAACTCATAATGTCTTATTACAACAACTACCACCATCAACCAACAGCACCTACATCTTCGGTTCCGCACAACCACCATGGCGGTCGGAATCGGAGAGCACCTAGATTATCTGTATCTCAGAACTCCCAAAAACAGTTTCGTGGTGTAAGGAGCATGAAAGAGTTGAGCGAGTCCGCATCCGTGTCCGCCTTCCGATCACAATTCGAAGCTAGTCGCTCATTCGACCTGGAGGATGACATGGAGTTTTGCCCCAAGCTACTGACGGAGACTGATGTGAGTATACCCGACATACACGTTGTAATTCGCAATGTGTTACATGCGATACGCCGTCGTCGTGTTATATGATATACAAATGTATAGAGTAAGAGCAATGAACATGTCGCTGACAATTTCATCTGTGCAGCTTGTGTCAATAAGCAGCGCTTCTTCCGATCGCTCATCATTGTCCAGCAACTCGCCAAATGCTTCTCCCACACAACACCCGCAACAAATCGCATCTAACTTCTCTCTGAATTCTACCTCTCCGGCTTTCATTCCTCCTACTTTCCACAGTCAGCAGTCGAGCCTCAAGTTGCACGCACCCGCCGCCACCCGGGCGCGCAACGCAATTCCGATCATCAACCCCGCTAATGGCATGACTATGTCGAGCCCGCCGCCATCCGTTTCACCCGCCAGGATGCAACATATCGGCCGACGGTGGTAGATGGCTCGTCGTATCGCTTCCACCTTGGACGTCGATATGACTCACCATCTACGCACTCGTTTGCAGTTGTTCTGAACATCTTCTAATTTCCGTTTAGAAGTCATTCGCTACTCACGATAGTTGTTCATCTTGGCAGGCACCGGAACGGGCATCAGGCATCGACAAAATCATCTAATCTTCACGTCACTTTTAGGGCTCGACTGCGGACTCATCACGTTCACTCCACTTTCTCCCTGTATAAACATACTTATTCGACATAACAAGTGTTCACCGTCAAGCCTTTAATTTCACAGCTTTAACGATGGGCGCGGTTGGCATTGAAGATAATCGATATCTCCTGATTTCTGTTCGGTTTCGAAAAAAAGGAAAAATACCACGACACCCCGGTGTACCGACCTCGGAAGATGAGGCTATCTGGGTTTTTGCGAATGGGCGTTTTAAATTACGGCGGTTTTTGCATTTCGTAATTGCATCAGTGTTCACGACACAACGGAGTCTTCGGGTTCAATCTGGGAGCGGTACGATAAAGAGTCATCATGGGTTCATGACGTTTTAGCAAAAAAAGAATACCACTACTACTACTACCTATAGAACAAGTGTTTGGCGACGAGGGGGTCGGTCTCTATTTTGTCAAAGCAAGGCAGGTGGTTCCTCCATTCGGGGCGGAGTTGTTCTACTTGGCAGGGTCTTTTTCATGGGAAATATCCGGATTTTTTAAGAGAATCTCAACACAAAGCAACGGAATTGGGTGGGCACTCGGGTGTCTTGTTTATTTCTGAACTCATGGCACCAGGTGGGAGTTGGTTCGCGCGGTGCTTTCGGAGCTGCAAATACAGGGCTCGTATTCATGTCATTTGTTTTCGCTACCATTTTTTCTGTCCTTGTATTACGGTCTGAGGGGCGAGGATACCAGTCCATTTCTTCACATTATTCCCCCGGCAACGGTTCATTTTTCCAATGGGTCAAACGCATTCGCACTGGGTTCTGGGGGTTGATTTGGAGAAAGACGGAATCTTCGTGTGTGTATAGGAAAGCATATTGGGTGTATGGACAGCGCGGGCGGTGCGCGGAAATAGGGAACACGCCAAGTTCTTTTCGACGGCGATGGCGTAACCTATTTTGGTATGTGAAGATAAAAGAGCACCTTTTGCGAGGTCTTCTACCGTACATTCGATGCGTTCAATTGAACTGGGCGAAATAACTGCCTCTCACTTCAAATTCTTTGGCTTTCTTGCATATGTGATTATGTGATAATTGTGTTATATCGATATTGATGTTCAGCAACCAGTACTTGTAATGTTGTAGTTGGGAACTCAACATCAATAAGATTATCCATGCTATACGGGATCCATTCTGCAAGTTGGAATCCATCGCTATTGAGACCGACAACGTGAGAATGTCTTCATCTTGTCGACCCACGGTTGGCTCGACGGTCACCCCGGCATTCCTCGCCCGTGCATATCTCGGTCGTTGATCCGACGCCCATACCTTTTTTTATTCCCCCCCTAAGCCACTGCAGGGACCTTCTTACCTGGACGCCGCACGACGTATGTATGGATGTATGTGCGTACATACATAATATCCCTGATCTTGTTGTTTATTTCTAGGTAGGTAGGTAGGGAGGTAAGTAGGTACTGTTCCCTTAGGCATGCAGCAAGCAGGCTGACGGGGTCTTCCCCCTTCAGGTCGCTTGCAGCCGAGATGTTCGAGGGAAACGGTCGTTTCGGGGCTAGCGCGCGGTGTATGCAGGATGACTGCTGCGGCATAGTATGTAGAGACGGAAGACGGAAGAGATAGGATAGGATAAGCATATGTATGTATGTGTGTGTGTGGGCGGTGATTGCTGTATGTATGTGTGTATGTGTGTATGTGTAGGGAGGTGGGGGGGTCAGGTGATGAGAAGGTGATGCGCGGCTGGGTGTGGTGTGTTCGGTTTGGACGGGAGCATGCGGTGAGACTGCGTGAGGAATAGATATCCGGAGTAGTAGTGCTAAGTACTGTATGCATAGTTACCGATGTATTCCTGTTGTAGGCACAGAACATATCAGGGTTAGGTGAAGATCGGTATATACTGCAGATGGCGACGTGGTTCATAGTAGATAGTAGGAGTGTTTTTATATCACACTAAGTTTATGCCTTTCTACTATTAAGGCATACGATGTCTACATATGTAGTTGGCGATGTGTTAGTTAGACTATTAAGGCTATTTCTCTTGTTGATAGTATATACGCATATATCAAGGTTGTCGTCAAGTATTATAGCTAGATCCTACCAGGTAGGTACCTATATAAGATATGTATAAATGCTAACTCTAGGACTCGAAATACTAAGATGCTCAAGCCAAGGCAAATTTTTTTTTTTTTTTTTTTTTTTTTTTTTTTTTTTGGGGGGGGGGGGGGGGGGGTGGGAATAGTTTGGTATGTCGTATCACAA